>NC_057810.1:496877148-496916020 GCF_018294505.1 Triticum aestivum
CGTCGTGAGTGTTGGTCCAACCTGTCAGCCGCCGGTGGTCACCAGGGGCAACTCTGGGCTAGCCTACCGGAAGTTTGGACAATCCGGTGTGCCCTGAGAACGAGATATGTGCAGCTCCTATCAGGATTTGTCGGCACATTCGGGCGGCTTTGCTGGTCTTGTTTTACCATTGTCGAAATGTCCTGTAAACCGGGATTCCGAGTCTGATCGGGTCTTCCTAGGAGAAGGAATATCCTTCATTACCCATGAGAGCTTATGATGGGCTAAGTTGGGACACCCCTGCAGGCTATAAACTTTCGAAAGCCGTGCCCGTGGTTATGTGGCAGATGGGAATTTGTTAATGTCTGGTTGTAGATAACTTGACACCAGATCCAAATTAAAACGCATCAACTGCGTGTGTAGCCGTGATGGTCTCTTTTCGGTGGAGTCCGGGAAATGAACACTGATTTGGGTTATGTTTGACGTAAGTAGGAGTTTAGGATCACTTCTTGATCATTGCTAGCTTCACTACCATTCCGTTGCTTCTCTTCTCGCTCTTATTTGCGTATGTTAGCCACCATATTTGCTTAGTGCTTGCTGCAACTCCACCTCATTATCACTTCCTACCCATAAGCTTAAATAGTCCTCGTGACTCACCAGATACTACGAAAACAGTTGCAGGTGCCGATGATACCAGTGCAGGTGATGCAACCGAGCTCAGATGGGAGCTCAACGAAGATATTGGTCGTTGCTATGTTTCGTTTCATGTTGATCAGTAGTGGAGCCCAGTTGGGACGATCGGGGATCTAGCAGTTGGGTTATCTTCTTTTGTTTTGGCTTCGTCCGTAGTCGGACTATGTGTGTACTCTAAATGATGTATGAATTATATGTTCATTGTGTGAAGTGGCGATTGTAAGCCAACTCTTTATCCCAGTCTTGTTCATTACATGGGATTGTGTGAATATGCCCCTTCTTGTGACAAAACCACAATGCGGTTATGCCTCTAAGTCGTGCTTCGACACGTGGGAGATATAGCTGCATCGTGGGTCTTACAAGTTGGTAATCAGAGCCATCCCCGACTTAGGAGCTCCCTGCTTGATTATTTGCTGGAGTTGTTGAGTCTAGAAAAAAAATGTTTTGAGTCTTAGGATTATATATATCGGAGAGTAGGATTCTTTTTACTCCTCAGTCCCTTCATCGCTCTGGTGAGGTCTTCTGACGTAGATGTTTTGACTTTCCTCTCCTCAATTTTCACTAAATATTTTTTTAGGATCACGCGGGTATCTTGGAATCGTTTCGATGGTTTTGTGACGAGAACATTGTTCTTGGTGCCTCCTGTCTTTTATGTGGCAGTGACCCGGGGAGTTGAGCTCTGAGGTGTTGTCGTCACAATTTTATCGTTGCAGTTCTGGAATACCTGAGTTTTGCCGACATCGAAAATCTCTTTTATGCAGTTGTTGGTGAGATAACCTCGACGCCACCGAGTACTGGGGCAGGAGTTCGGGAGTATTGCCATAACTCGTATAACGGATGCTTTTCGAAGGTTGAGGTACACGATTTCCAAAGGTTTCTTGGTCATGTGTTGACGGATGGATACAGCTTGGATGTAGGAATTGTTAGTTTTGGGTCATATATATATATTGCTTCCCCTGTATCCCCAACACCAGATTGCATAACCAGAAAGTTTCGGGAGTTTTATAGGTGGGAATTCAAGTAGCTCTAGTTTTTTTTTCTTTCTGACAGATGCATGATATGAGATTGGGGTTCGACGTCTAGTGGTCCGCCTATCTACGGTCGTTTTTATAGTGGTCTCGTTGTGTCTTAAAGAACACTTGGCTATGCTGTTTCGGGGATACTTCGTATGTCATGTGCACTGCCTTGTACATGATGGTGCTGTACGATCGAGCCCGTGTGGGCCCCATCACGAAAACTTCAGATGGAATCTCTGTCATATGTTTGTTCCGGCTTATTCTGCAAGTCAAATCCTTTGTTTTGTTCTATTTGTGGTATTCGAGTTGCTTCGAAGTCAAATGTTGAATCCATACCTTTCCTAAACGGTGCTCTCATATTGCTATGTGAATACTAATCCTTCTTGATCATCGAGATTGTCATGTCAATTTTTTCCTACCAGCGTGCTTCTCTTCAAGTGGATCCGATCATTTCAACATCCGCAAGATCAATTCGAAGTTTTCTCAATGGTATTCATTCCATCTGCCGCAAGTTGCCTTCGTTTACCCGCCCTCCCACCCCTTTTTCTTCAAGGACTCATATTTCTTAATCGGGTATTCATTTTATTGATGGGAAGACTCTCCATTCTTTCCCGTCAATGTTCTTATCCGGTGATTCTCAGAAAGATACTAACGGAACTTCAAGTTCATCATTCTTCATTCTTGTATTCTTTCCGGTGGATTAATTTCAAGTTTCGATGTTGATCATATCTCTTCCTTTTTGGTTCACACATCTTCCCATGTGAATTTCTTATCCAAGGCTCTCTTATTTATTCAACTTGCCCAGTTCATATCCGGAGTGCTTAAGATTATCTCAGAAGATTCAAGTTTCTATTCTTAATCCTTTCTAGCTATTTCGAAGTTGTCATCTCGTACAAGCCATTTAATTTAACCGGTGCAATCTCTATTTCAAGCAATCCTTCTACGGTGTAACTTTGAGTGGGCCCTAACCCACAGGTCTTTTTCCAAGATCTTACCTGACTCTTCTAACTTATCCGGAGTGATTTTCAAATTCTTTCAAAGTTTGACATAAGAATGAATTATCATCAGTCATATTCTTTTTTCAAGATTGCTTTCAAAATATTTTCATCATTGGTTCAACCTTTCTAATTTTCATCCCGGAGTATCTCAACAATTCATGGTGGTGTTTCTCGTCGTCATTCTCGAACTTTCAAGAGTGAAGAAGAGTTCCTCTTAAATCCTTACCCGTTCTTCAAGAGATTCATGGTTCTAGCTTGATGACATCCTCATAATTGTTTTGATTGTGACAATTCTTTTCTTACCATCCGGAGCATTTCATGAGTTGTTTCCATTTTTTTCCTCCGAAGGCCATCATGTCATAATTCTTCATTCTCAGCGTGTAGCTATCATTCTCCAAATCTTATTGGTGCATCATTCAAATACCCTCTAATTAGTTCATGATCTCTTCGTTCTCATGTATCTAAATCCCCTCAAGTATCTTCATTCGTTTTCCAATTCTTCCCGGTGAATTGTGCCTTTGCTACGTTCATTTTCAATTCTTTCGGTGGTTTGTTCAAGACTTCCTCTTCTGTTATTATCATACCAATTCATTCGTTGTTTCCAAATCCCATCGGTGATTCCATCAATACCTTCTAAAGTTTATGCTATATCTCTCTTAATTCTTTCTACGAGAATAAGTAGTATACCGAATCCGTTGCTTGTCATCAATTTAAATTGGTGAAGGATAGGCATGACATAATTCTTATTCTTGTTTAATCCAAGTGATTAATTCCTTCTTCCGGAGTTTGTTCATCAGGAAGTAATTCTTAGTTCCGAGTTATTCATCTTTTGTTTTCCGGAGTTCCAAGTTTTCTCGGTTATATCGTCGTGAAGCTCCATCTAAATCATTGCAAGGATTCACCTTGTGTTTTCAACTTCTCTTTCCTTTTATCATCCTTTTATTACCGGAGTTCTTCATGGAGGCTCAACATGGTGGTTCATCAAGGATTTAATTCATTCTTCAAGTGTTCATCAAGATCCGTGTTTGAGGAGTTCAAGTATTCTTCATCTTGCATTCCGAAGTGCAATTCTCTCTATCTTATCTTTTGAGATGGGGTTATGTCATTCTTGATAATTTCCCTTCGCGTTTCATGATTCACATGTTTTCAAGAGTGACATATTCAAATCCATCATTTTCTCTTTGTTCAAGAGTTCTTTTCAACCATTAACCTCATTGTTGGAGTTATCTTGTGTCATATTTCACCTAAAGCCTTCCCTAAGGAATGTTGCTAATTGTGGTGCTTATCAATGATCCAAGTTATCTCTTTATCACCTCGGTGGAAGAAGCTTTCTCTCTTTCATGGCCGGTTGTCACCTCATAATTTTGAGATGTTTTCCATAAGCCCACAACAAGCTTGTGCTTTTCGTTGTTGATTTTCCAACAACTCCGTTAAATCCTACTTTGCAAGGATGCTTTCAAGTTCATTTGTGGCAAAAGTTGTCATTTTCTTCTCCGTTCCTTTATCCCAACAAACTAACTTTTATTCTTTCATTCCGGAGGCATCGGGATGTTGCTCTGTTCGACCAATCATCTTGTCTTCTCAAGTTCATGTTCTATTCCTTCCATGTTCAATCGGAGTGCTGCCAGAATTCTTCCTCTCTCATCTTGTTTTAACCGGAGTGGTTTCGAATTCTATCTTGTCCATTAAACTCTTGATTCATGTCTTTGCAACCTTCAAGTTCTTGTAATGTTCCTTGTTCCTCTTTTATAATGGATTTTTCGCAATCTCGTTCATCTCTGTTGTACTCTTTCTTTTAAATTGCTCAACTTCTCAAGGTTCTTTGGTTTCACTCATTGGTCGAAGAAGCAACTTTTTACCTCTTCTCTTCCTCTTCCGTTTCTCTCTGGTGCCATCCTAGATCTCGGGACAAGATCCTCTTTTAGTGGTGGAGTGTTGTAACACCCCAAGACCGACGCTCCAGATGCCTTCCTTGTATTCCGAGATTCGTCGTGTGATTTGTTTTGTTCGTTGCATTCATCCTTGCATCATGTGCATTGCATCATGTCATCATGCAACCCCTTTTTAAAACTCAACTAAATAAATTGCATAGATCGTTGATCTAGTTAAATCGAGGGAACTCACATGGTGTTTTCTCTTTATAACATATCCTCCCAATATTATTAGGGAGCTATAACAAAGCAATCCATTCTTTGGGAATCACCATAAAACCCTCTTGCAAATTATCCCATGCCGTTGTTATCTCAATTCTTGGTCTCCAACCTTGCCCATAATTTCTTTCATCATTTTCCGGAGCCCCACCGAAATCCTCAACATTTTTTGGACACTTCAAAAACCTAGTCCCAGTTCAAACCCATTTGAATTTCAAATGAGTTTGAATTTAAATCCTGCAATCTTGTCCACATCATTTTTCTTGGAACAAGCGCATTTTGCGAGCCCAGGAAAATTATCCCCATACCCAAATTCTTGCCCACTCATTTCTTTTCTCTCCTTTTCTTTCTTTGCATTTCTGTTTTTGGAAGAGATTTGAAGAAGGGAGAGAAGAAGCCCATCAATCGCAGGCCAGTAGGCCAGGCCGGCCCACCAAACCCCTTGAGGCCCAACCCTTCCTAACCCTAGCCTGATCCCCTCGTAGCCTCTTCCCCTCACCCGATCGCTCCCCATCTCTCCCTGTGCGCCGCACACCCACACACACCCGCGCCTCGTGCCTAATCCCCATGCACTAGCGATGTCTCCTTTGTGCCCCTTCCCCTCAGTCCACGCCTCCGCTCCTTCCTCTCCGTGCGCCCGCCCCCGTTCAGGCATCTCCATCGGAGCACGCCCGCTGAGCTCCGTCGCGCGCCCTCATCGGCCCTCCTCCCCGCCGTTGCCTCGCCAGGATGTCGCGCCTGGCCTCCCGCACCACCACTGGAGGCCAACTCCGGTGCCCCCTGCCTCGCATCGCCCTCTGCTTCCGTTTACGCCGCGACCACGACCCCATCTCCTGTGTGAGACCTGCATCGCTGCTGCTCTGCTCCACGCGCCTGTCCTGGAGCTCAACCGCCTCCCCAAGCCACCTCCCTGGCCTCGGATCCGGCCGGATCGAGCCGGCCCACGTCCACCACCACCACCTCGTACGACCTCCTACCTCGTCCTCGTTCCCGCGCCGCTCGTGTAAAAGATTTGGACAAGATTCACAAGTAGAAAACAAGACAAAAGGCGGAAGCACTTACGCGGAGACCAGTGGCGGCTTTTTCTCTTCCTTACGGAAGCGGTTGGCCTTCGCGATCACCTCCTCCCGCTTGGTCGGGGCGGCCGCCCCATTGAACTTCTTCGACCGGCCGCCAAGCAAGCTCTGCCCGGCCCGGCGCCTCTTCACGCCGCCTTGACCATCCAAGCCGGCGGAGGAACTCGCGCTCGGCTGGCCGGCCCTTGGTTGGTGGCGCGGGGTGACTTCCCCCTCGGCGTCGTCATCAGGCCAGTCGGCAAAGGTGGCCGAGGGCCTGAAGCCTCCCCCTCTTCCTCCTCCTCCTCCTTCGGCGTCGGTCTCCATCACCGCGGCCCCCAAGTCAGGGTCGTCGACGTCGCTCTCCGCTCAGCCGGAGACGAACTGACGGGCCGGGCCCGCGGTGCCGGCTGAAGGCTGGATGAGGGGGTTCTGACTCGAGGAAACCCAAAAAGATCATGTAACACCCCGAGACCGACGCTCCAGATGCCTTCCTTGTATTCCGAGATTCGTCGTGTGATTTGTTTTGTTCGTTGCATTCATCCTTGCATCTTGTGCATTGCATCATGTCATCATGCAACCCCTTTTTCAAACTCAACTAAATAAATTGCATAGATCATTGATCTAGTTAAATCGAGGGAACTCACATGTTGTTTTCTCTTTATAACATATCCTCCCAATATTATTAGGGAGCTATAACAAAGCATTCCATTCTTTGGGAATCACCATAACACACACTTGCAAATTATCCCATGCCGTTGTTATCTCAATTCTTGGTCTCCAACCTTGCCCATAATTTGTTTCATCATTTTCCGGAGCCCCACCGAAATCCTCAACATTTTTTGGACACTTCAAAAACCTAGTCCCAGTTCAAACCCATTTGAATTTCAAATGAGTTTGAATTTAATTCCTGCAATCTTGTCCACACCATTTTTCTTGGAACAAGCGCATTTTTGCGAGCCCAGGAAAATTATCCCCATGCCCAAATTCTTGTCCACTCATTTCTTTTCTCTCCTTTTCTTTCTTTGCGTTTCTTTTTTTGGAAGAGATTTGAAGAAGGGAGAGAAGAAGCCCATCAATCGCAGGCCAGTAGGCCAGGCCGGCCAAGCAAACCCCTTGAGGCCCAACCCTTCCTAACCCTAGCCTGATCCCCTCGCAGCCTCTTCCCCTCACCCGATCGCTCCCCATCTCTCCCTGTGCGCCGCACACCCACACACACCCGCGCCTCGTGCCTAATCCCCATGCCCGAGCGCCGTCTCCTTTGCGCCCCTTCCCCTCAGGCCACGCCTCTGCTCCTTCCTCTCCGTGCGCCTGACCCCGTTCAAGCATCTCCGTCGGAGCACGCCCGCAGAGCTCCGTCGCGCGCCCTCATCGGCCCTCCTCCCCGCTGTTGCCTCGCCAGGATACCATGCCTGGCCTCCCGCGCCACCACTGGAGGCCAACTCTGGCGCCTCCTGCCTCGCGTCGCCCTCTGCTTCCGTTTATGCCATGACCACGACCCCATCTCCTGCGTGAGACCTGCGTCGCTGCTGCTCTGCTCCATGCGTCCCTCCTGGAGCTCGTCCGCCTCCCCAAGCCACCTCCCTGGCCTCGGATCCGGCCGGATCGAGCCGGCCCGCGTCCACCACCACCACCTCTCGCGACCTCCTACCTCGTCCTTGTTCCCGCGCCGCTCGTCGCCAGAAGCCAGTAGGAGAAGCCCCGCCTCTGCTCGAGGGCCTCGCGACATCCTCTGCTGCACCTTCACCGGCCGATGACCTCACCTGAACCTTCCCGACGAGCAGCCCGCCAGGACAGACCAGTCCCACGGCCGTCGCCCCTGCATCACGCCAAGTCCCTGCTTCGCGCCCCTGTTGCTGTTGACGCCAAGGCCAACAGTCACCGAGCGTGGATTCGCCATGAACAACTACGGACACCCATGGATTTCAGCAAGTACCTCTACCGATGACCGAGACCCTAGTTTCGACAAGTTCCTCACGGTGACCCTGAACATCTACGTGATATGTACGACTTCGAACCCTGTACCACGACGAACATGTACGGCTACAAGACGACCCGCCAAGACCTTGAACAACTACCGCCACCGCCGTGTACGACTACTTCCACTACCGTCGCCACGTGAATGACTACTTCCATGACGTTTGTGAACCACTACTTCCACTACCGTCGCGAGAACGACTACTTCCACTACGGCCCGTGTACCACTACTTTCTTCGTTGAACTCGTTCCGCCCCAAAAATGCATGCTTCGAAGGTATAACACCGAGACGATGCCCGTGAACAAATGCATGTTGTATAAGATGAATCGTATGTTTGCATCGTGCCCGTTTGTTTCGTGCACGTTCCTCCTCGTTTGCCATGCCGTCGACCCGTGGGAACCCGGTAACCGGGAGCACCCCACCATCCTTGCATGACACGTTCACACCCACTTCCGATTGCACCGGTATCTCCGTGAGCTACCGGAACCGGAATGTTGTCATGGCACCATTTTCGTTATCGTTGCCGTGGCACCCCTTTTGTTCTGTGATGGCGACCAAATGCTCCCTATCATATTAGGTGTCAACATTTTCATAAAAAAATTGCATAAACCTTGATTATCTCATCCGCATCATGTTAACAACATTTAAATGCTTAAAATTGTGTTTGCATTAAATTGCTAAATGACATATGGGGATTTTCC
Organism: Triticum aestivum; assembly: GCF_018294505.1. Lineage (NCBI taxonomy): Eukaryota > Viridiplantae > Streptophyta > Magnoliopsida > Poales > Poaceae > Triticum > Triticum aestivum. The sequence continues at coordinate 496,885,719 of NC_057810.1, forward strand.
GGAATTGTTGTTTGTTGTTTCCGGCCTCATTTAAACTTGCCTAAATAGTTAGTTCAATTATGTTTCACCTATTGCCATGTTTGACAACATTTAATATTGTTGGTTAGCCTAAACGAGAGAGAACTAAATATTTGAATGTGGTGTTTCGTCAATATGCAACTCATTGCATATTGAGCTCCACTTAACTTGTAGTATTGTTTGTTGCACTTTGCCATGCCATGCCTCTTTAAACCGGACATGCATCATACTTGATTGTGCATCATGACATGTTTATGGCTGTGTGTTTACCATGTTGTTTGCTTCTTTACGGTTTGCTTATGTTAGCTTCGGTTTCGTTCCGGAGTTGTGAGGATTCGTGCGACTGCGTCCGTTTGTCTTCTTCTTGGACTCGTTCTTCCTAGCGGGATTTCAGGCAAGATGACCATTACCCTCGATATCACTTCTATCTTTGCTTGCTAGTTGCTTCGTTCTATCGCTATGCTGCGCTACCTATCACTTGTTTACCATGCCTCCCATATTGCCATGTCAGCCTCTAACCTTTTCACCCTTCCTAGCAAACCGTTGCTTGGCTATGTTACCGCTTTGCTCAGCCCCTCTTATAGCGCTGTTAGTTGCAGGAGAAGTTGAAGATTGCTCCATGATGGACATGATTATGTTGGGATATCACAATATCTCTTATTTAATTAATGCATCTATATACTTGGTAAAGGGTGGAAGACTCGGCCTTATGCCTGGTGTTTTGTTCCACTCTTGCCACCCTAGTTTCCGTCATACCGGTGTTATGTTCCTTGATTTTGCATTCCTTACACGGTTGGTGATTTATGGGACCCCGTTGACAGTTCGCTTTGAATAAAACTCCTCCAGCAAGGGCCAACCTTGGTTTTAACATTTGCCACCTAAGCCTTTTTCCCTTGGGTTCTGCAGACTCAAGGGTCATCTTTATTTTACCCCCCCCCCCCCGGGCCAGTGCTCGTCGTGAGTGTTGGTCCAACCTGTCAGACGCCGGTGGTCACCAGGGGCAACTCTGGGCTGGCCTACCGGAAGTTTGGACAATCCGGTGTGCCCTGAGAACGAGATATGTGCAGCTCCTATCAGGATTTGTCGGCACATTCGGGCGGCTTTGCTGGTCTTGTTTTACCATTGTGGAAATGTCCTGTAAACCGGGATTCCGAGTCTGATCGGGTCTTCCTAGGAGAAGGAATATCCTTCATTGACCATGAGAGCTTATGATGGGCTAAGTTGGGACACCCCTGCAGGCTATAAACTTTCGAAAGCCGTGCCCGTGGTTATGTGGCAGATGGCAATTTGTTAATGTCTGGTTGTAGATAACTTGACACTAGATCCGAATTAAAACGCATCAAAAGCGTGTGTAGCCGTGATGGTCTCTTTTCGGTGGAGTCCGGGAAGTGAACACTGTTTTGGGTTATGTTTGAGATACGTGGGAGATATAGCACATCGTGGGTGTTACAGATCAGAAGTCGGATTCGGCTGCAAAAGAAAACAGAAGAAGAAGAGAGACGACTTACAGCTGGTGGGGGGTTGGCGCGCGAGTACGGCTCCTTACCGAATCGCCAATCCGCCGTGAGACTGCAGTTCGCGATGTAATTCACCGTGTCTGCCACCTCCGCGTGGGGCATGTCCTTGGAGAACATCCGACTCGGGTCCCGGTGGCCGCTCATCTGACAGATCAGATGAGGTCGGCCTTGGAGCGGGAGGACTCGACGCGCCACGAAGGCGGCCAGCAGGTCGGCCCCGGTCAAACCCTCCGACTGCGTTAGCACTCGTAGTCGCGCGACGGCGGCGGCGCCAGCGGAGTCAGCGTCTTGACCCGGTGGGACCAGCTGGGGAGCCTCCCAGCCGGTGCGCCGGCTTCGTAAGGCGGTAGATTGACCCAGTCGCCATCTGGGGCGACGTTCTTCACATAAAAATAAGACCGTTTCCACATCTTCACCAACTTAATCAGCGGGATGGTGGGAAACGGGTTGTCGGCCACCGATCTCCGCATCACGATGAAGGCACCACACTGGGCCGGCACGCCGGCGACGTGCGTGCTGAGCTTGGACTGAAAGAATTCCCCCCATAGCTCGATGGTGGGGAGAACGCCGTGGAAGCCCTCTCACAAGGTGGCGAAGGCAGCCATCAGCACCACCGTGTTCGGGGTAAGGTGGTGCGGCTGGAGCCCGTGAAACTACAAGAAGGAGCGGAAGAAACCGCTCGCCGGTAGGCCCAGGACGCGCATGAGGTGCGAGCGGAATATGACCCGCTCGCCCTCCTCCGGTGCCGGGGATACTTCCCTCTCCGGTGTGGCGCGGGCCCGCACTAGGTCCTCGCCGGGGAGGCGACGCGTATTGCGAAGGAACTCGATGTGGTCCTCGTCCACCTCGGAGCCGTCCCACACGCCGGAGCGCACGGCAGGAGGCGCGGCGGCGGAGGAAGAGCTCATCGCTGCTGGCGTAGCATGGTTCGGCGCGGCGGCGGCGAGAGGAAGAAGAAGCAAGAGGAAGCAAGGGGAGTAGGGGAAATGGGCGCGCGTGCTCCGCCGCTCCCCTCCTCCCGCCTACTTATAGGCTCGTGGGCTGAAAAGCCGATGGGGCGGGCGTGGGATTAACTGTGCCCAGGACCCCACGCCCCCCACGATTTACCACACGAAGTAACTACGCGCAGTTACGACGTGGGAATCCCAACCGTCCGCATGGCCGCAACAGATCCGTTCGCGTGCCGAGGCGCGGTAGTGGCGGGCCCCGCCTAAGGCCCTGTCCCGTCACGCGTGTGGGTGGGCAGACTGACCCTGCCACGTGGCGGCACATGACAGATCCGCAACGGGTGGCTGCCCGGAAGCTTATCAGGCACGCTGCCTGGATCCCGCTACGACCTTCAAGCTCTTTAAGGGGCAAGACGGCTTTTTGCGAGTCCGGCTCCAGCTAGTCGGCCTAGAGGAAGACGGCGAGCAAGGTCCAGATTCCTCCACCAAAAGGATGAAACTGTTGAGACTCCTCGACATGTCACCCTCGGTGCCTCACCAGCTTCGGGGACTACTGTCGGAGTAATGGGCCACGGGTAGGCTAACCCGAGCCCCTGAACCTTTCAAAACATCGGGGCGGACTGCACCCCTCAAGACCCCACGATAAGGAGCCGCCTTCTGGGAGCCGGCGGCAAGGCCGCCGACTGCCCCTCATGGCTGAGTCCCAGCGACGACTACGAGATAAGACGACTCCTATTGGCGGCTTCCAGAGAAGCCGGCTATGGGGAGTCGGCCCGCGACTCCGACCACCTCCTGCCTTCGCCACGATGGACGGGACGGGGTACGGTCACCACGTGGCGCATCTGTCACTTCCCTGGTCCTGTTATGCACTAGGCTAGACCCTCAGGTGAGCATCATGTTTTAATTCAAATGAAATTTGAATTGAGGAATTTTCAAAAGCCTCAGAAGACCTCTAAATATAACCAACATTTAAATCTCATAAAATGAGTCCAAAGAAATGTTCCTGTTACTCTGTGAAAATATTGGTAAGAGGTAAAATTCAAACCAATATTTTTGGAATCACAGAATTGTTTATTTTTGGGCCTTTGACTTAAACCAATGACATATTTGAGTTGAATTTATTTCTATTATATAAGAAATAAAGTTCAAATATTTTTGTAAGTTGCCTGCGACCTTGGACTAGTTCCTGAGCTCACATACAATTTACAGAAAGTTTTAGAAAAATGATTTGATATTTTAAATCAAATCAAAACCAATTGCGGAAAATAGAAAAGAGAAAGAAAGAGAGAGAGAACCCACCTGGACTTACCTGGCACCACCAACCGGCCCAGCACGGCCCAGCCCACCGCCGCTTCCCCCCTGTCGTCTTCCTCCCTCGCCAGAAGGACAGAGGCGTGTCGCCCGCGCGCGCGCTTGCTCCTGGCCACCTCCTGCTTCCTCCCCGAGCCCTCTAGCGACGCCACGGAGACGCCCCGCGGCCCCTCGCTCCTCTCCCTCACTCTCTACTCCCTTCCTCGCCCTCTATTCTCTTCCTCCCGCGACCGAACGGAGCCCGCCGCCGCCGCTCACTGCCGCTGAGCCCACCGCCGTTCCCTTGCACCGTGGCCGTGACCCCGAGCTTCGCCCGGACCCCAAGCCCCTCTACATCGACCACTGAAGCCCGGATGCCCAAGACGATGCCGCGGTTTCTTCCCGACCACGGCCGCCGAATGCCTCCGTCGATTTGGCCACTCCGGCGCGCCCCCGAGCCCACTAACCATCCCTGCAGCTCCGTGGTGAGCCGTTAACCCTATTCCCCCTTGCCCCATCGTCCCTCGCGTGCTCTAGCCCCGATCCCCAACCATGACCGAAGCATCTCGCCGCCGGCCATGGCATAGCCGTGGCCACAGCCGCGCAAGCTCGCAACAGAGCTCGTCAGCGTGCTCAGCGAACCCCCAGGAGCACGTAGCACCCTCCGGTTTCTCCTATAGTGCACCATAGCTCCTTCTTCCCTCCCCGCCGAACTCCGGTCGCCGCCAAAGCTCGTCGCTGGCGAGATTCCGGCTGCCCCGTGACCACCCGTCTGGTCCATTACATGCGCGAGTGCAAGAGCTCCTCCCCGGTGCGCTCAGCGCGCCAAACCACCGCCCGAAGCTCAAATCCGAGCCGCACCGCCGTCGTTTTGGTCGCCGCCGGCCAGGCTCCGGCGACTGCCGACGTGGCCATCATTAGCGCTAACCCTGCCAGCTAATGACCCCTCTAATTAACCCTTAAGCCACTGACACGCGGGCCCATGCGCCTGCTTAGGTTAGATTAATTTTCCTGTTAGTTTAGGTTAACCTAGTGGGACCCACGCGTCAGCCTTGACCGCGCTGACATGGCTGTTGACTGGCCCCACATGTCATGTTGACTTCGCTGACGTGGGCATTGACCGGACCCACCTGTCATTGGCACTAACCAGCCCCAGTCACTGACCAGTGGACCCCACTGGTCAGTTTTGACCAGCAACAGCGTCTGTTGACCTGCTGACGTCATAGTGACGCAATGCTGACGCAATAAGTATTTTCTGGATTTATTTTTATTCAGGAAATTCCAGAAAATGATCTAAACTTCTAAAATTCATATAAAATCAACCGTAAGTCAGAATGAAATAATTTATATATGAAAAATTATCAGAAAAATTCAAGGAATCCATCTGTACCATTTTCATGCATGTTTGAACAATGTTTGTCCTCTGTTTTGGACAAAACAAATAAAGGGCATTTAAATAACCATATATGGAGTTGGAATTTTAATCATGTATTCAAACCAACTTCATTTAAATCATAGCTAGGTGCATTAGCCCAAAACACATTCATATTGCCATGTCATAGCATGCATCATATTGTGCATTGCATTGATCGTGTTTCTTCTGTGTTTGCCGGTGTTGTTCCCCGTCGGTAGACGTTGTACCGACGATGTGATCGTTGACACTGATGAAGACTCAATATTATCTTCAGAAGTGCCAGGCAAGCAAAAACCCCTTGCTCATTCTGATACAATCCTACTCTCTCGCCCTGCTCTCTTTTACTGCATTAGGACAACAACGAGTCATTTGTTACTTGCTGCGGTAGCTGAACCCCTTTATCCTCTGCATGACCTATCATTGCCACAGTAAATAGATGAAACCCACTAGTATGAGTAGGAGTTGTTTGAGCCATGTTGTGCCTACTCATTCATGTTTGTTTGTCATGCCTGCTATTGCTTAGAGTTGAGTCAGGTCTGATTCATCGGGGATGAATCAGAGGTGTGTGAATATGTCCTACTGTGTGAGCTAAGTGGTGAAAACGATTTGGTAAAGGTAGCGGTGAGAGGCCATGTAGGAGTACATGGTGGGTTGTCTCATTGAAGCCGTCCTTAGGAACTGAGTTCTGTGTTTGTGATCCATGATTCAGCTACTACCATACATTGGGCCCTGAAATATGACCCCGCTCGACTTCTTATTCACCCTAGTCCTCTGTCCAGGAGTTGCAAGTAGTTTCTGGTGTTTGTAGCTTACTGGAGGCCGTGGACAGCGCGGACCATAGGGGTGGGCTGTGATGCGGTAGGTACGTGGCATGGTGTACCGGGCGCCCGTTTGGTGTCTCGAGAACCCTGCACACATCGTTTTGGGCTGTGAGCGAAACTCCAGCCGGATCTCCTCATGGATGGAACCCGAATAGGCGATAAACCTGGACTAGAGACTTGAGTGTTTAGGTAGGTTGTGGTCTACACCCACGTCGGCTTTCGCTTGAAGTCTGCCGAGCACATGTCGTGTGCAGACGCTAAGTGGTGGAAACATGTATGAAGAAGTACACCCCTGCAGGGTTAACATCATCTATTCGAATAGCCGTGTCCGCGGTAAAGGACTTCTGGGTTGCTTATATCAGTTCATAGACAAGTGAAAGTGGATACTCTAAAATACACAAGATAAGCGTGAGTGCTATGGATGGCATTCTCGTAGGGAGACGGGAGCGGTTCCATAGTGGTGTATTGGTTGGTGAATATGTGGACTCGTGTGTGCCACCTCAAAAGAGTTGCTTGCAGTCGTAGTTTAGGATAGCCACCGAGTCAAAGCTGGCTTGCTGCAGTTAAACCCCACCATCCCATTTGTTGATGATGATGCATATGTAGTTAGTTCTGATGTAAGTCTTGATGGGTACATTTGTACTCACGTTTGCCTATTTTATGTTTTTGCAGAGAGACTTCAGTCTCACTAGTAGTTCCACGTGGACTTCGATGTTTAGCTTGTTACCTCAGCTACGATCTTGTGCCTCGGCAGGATTTGGTAGATAGTCAGGCTTCTCAGCCTTTTTCATTTATAGATGTCTGTACTCAGACATGATAGCTTCCGCTTGTGCTTTGACTTGTATGCTCTGAATGTTGGGTCATGAGACCTATGTTTGTAATTTTCCGCTCCTCGGAGCCTAATGAATAAATGCTTGAGTCGTAGAGTCATGTTGTGATGCCATGTTGTATTTGCACATATCGAGCATATTGTGTGTATGTTATTGAAATGCTTGGTATGTGTGGGATCTGACTATCTAGTTGTCTATCCTTAGTAGCCTCTCTTACCAGGAAATGTCTCCTAGTGTTTCCACCGAGCCAGGGTAGCTTGCTACTGCTCCGGAACACTTAGGCTGGCCGGCATGTGTCCTTCTTCGTTCCTGTGTCTGTCCCTTTGGGGAAATGTCACGCGATGGATACCAGAGTCCTGTTAGCCCGCTACAGCCCGGTCAACCCGAGTCCTGCTAGCCCAGTGCTACAGCCTGGATTCACTCGCTGATGACCGACACGTTCGATGCTGGGTCATGGATGCCTGTCCCTGTAAGTTTGTGCCACTTTGGGTTTACGACTAGCCATGTCAGCCCGGGCTCCTTATCATATGGATGCTAGCGACACTATCATATACGTGTGCCAAAAGGCGCAAACGGTCCCGGGCAAAGGTAAGGCGACACCCGTGGGAATACCGTGCGTGAGGCCGCAAAGTGATATGAGGTGTTACATGCTAGATAGATGTGGCATTGAGTCGGGGTCCTGACAGCTTTGGTATCAGAGCTTGACTGCCTGTAGGATTACCAAGCCAAACTGGTCGAAGTTGAGTCTAGAAATTCTTTAGTTATATAAGGGAATTGATTGTGAGATGGAACATAAGGCTCTTTTTACTCCTTATACCTTATGCCCTTCTGATCTGAGTCATCTTATCTTTCCTACGGGGTTAAGGAACTAGGCTTTCTCTTCTTTCTATCAGGATCACGTGTTACTAATCCGTAGACTTATAAGATTATTGGATTTAAGCTTGAGTTTAGTTCCTACAACTTCTGTATGTTAACTGTTGATCTCGAAACCTTGGTATTGTGCTTCTGAGTGGCTATGCCACCATTTTTGTAGCATGTCTCAAATCTTTTTGAGCATTTATAGCCGTTATGCTGTCCGAGTCATCCCAGGTTTCTAAACAGTCTGATGCATTTGCAAATCCCTTCTTCCCGTTCCCGATGTCCTTTTGGTCAGATTAATCACACAAATTAGTGAGTTGAGGTACTTTATTGCCTCGACATATATGTTGGAGTTAATAATTATGACCCTAAGTGCTTAGGGGGTCATCTAGTAATCTAGCCATGATTTGCATCCCACTGTGATGCCTCTGGCCTTTATTCTCGGAAGCATCCCGTGATGCTACTTAGTAGTAGGTATTCTATTCCTGGGTTCTTGAACCCGAGATTCACTCTACTTACTTCATGTTGATAGTGTTTGCTAGTTCCTTTAGGTTAATGGTAACCTTGCGATAGTCCTCGAGGTCCATGGTATTTCCTTCTTCCAAATACCATGAACCATTCAGGCAGAAGTTATTTGAACCAAAAGATCACAATCAGAGTACTCTTGAGGAGTTCTCCATTCATAAATCGTGACTCTGCCAGTTCTACCTTTCTGCATGGGTTATCCGAAAGAAACATGTTGAACTTGGTTCGACATGCTAGTCCATGCATCCACAACTCAGAAAAACATATGTTCCTTTGAGTTGTCCCCCTTTAGTTGTCTTCTGACCGTCGTCTATCAATTGATAGTCAAGAGTATGTATGCATTCGTTCATCGATGTCTATTATTCTTGTGGTCCGTCAAGCCATTCTATTCTGGAATGACTAGGAGAAACAAACTCCAGTACCTCATCCATACCCAGGATTGGGTCTTAGCAGTTGTACTCCGCAGATCAAAATACTAATCCAGTTTTTGTTCTGTTCCACCCTGGAGTGTTACCATCTTTATATTAAGATTATCATGGGAATTGCACACCATCCTATGAATTCTTGGTGCAGTGATACTTCTCTCCATCATTATTCATTTCTCGGTTCTCGTGTTGTTATAACCGGAATGTCGACAAGTGAATCGTGATGTGTGAAATCAATACTCCTAGCAACCTTGTTGCTTGGTAGTTAAATGGACAATAACCTCATTCTTAGCGTGTTGATTATTGAATCGTCACCCTAAGGTTGATTGTGCTACCTAGTCCTTATTTCTGGTGCACTCTCTGATCAATGAGTTAGGATAGTGCCAATCCTTGCTTATTTGATCATATCGTCTTGCTCTGGAAAGCGAGATTGTTCTCGAGCTTACTAACATATCGGTGGTTCGTGATTTTCCGAATATCTTCTCGGAAGTATTACCAGGTTGTCACCTGGCCGCTATGTTGAGTTCGTGACCAAGTTGGTTTTCTAATAAATCACTCCTTCTCCAAGAATCTGTGTTGGATATTCCTGAGCTAGTTGGTTGAGCTAGACAACAACTTGGAGAGTTGGGAGATAAAAGCTTGTCTGACTTAGTTAATGTTAAGGGATATCTTCTTGTGTGTGTGTGTGTTGAAGAAGGATGATATCTCCATCGATTGGTCCTCGTGATCAGTTGTTGGATCTATTGTCTTGACAAAACATGGATTTGAGTATGGGCTATCGTCAAGTCAAATCAGAAACCAATGATGTTCGTAATGTTGTCTTACTCGTGGTTGATCCCTCGAGCATACACCATTCCATCTTTTGGTCTGACCAATACTATCACTTTGTTCACATAATGGCGGAATTCCAGTGATATGGAAATTCTGATGAGTTGTTGTTGAGCCCATCAGCAACATTTTATCTCCTCCATAATTCATGATGAACATCAGGCTAGCGTTGGAAACTTGTGTAAGCATTATCTTCGTGTTCCGCTCATGAGGTATATGTTCGGATGAAAGGAGTGACTTCCTCTAATTCATGTGCACTTGGAGCAAGTTGCCGCCGTGAATTTGAGAAAGTTAGTTTTGCTTCCTCTGGAATCATCCCAAGTCAGTCATGCACACGTGCGAAGTATTCTGTGGTCTGGAGACTTGCAACCTTCATTCCATAGGTGTCCCGAGCACACCAAGCCACCGATTGATTTGTTCAACGAGAAGAAGTTTCTTCTTAAGAGTATACCTTATGCAAGGACTTCGATATCCTCGATGATGGTTCCCAACCTGAAGTCAGTAGTGTTTTATTATAAGACTACTACGTGGCCATGCTTGTCTTGGACAACATGTTCACATGTTGTAGCAGAACCAGCTCATGTTTTGGAGCTTGCTATCGTAATTCATTTCCCGAGAATCTTGCAATGTCATCTCGTCGATTTGTGTTGCAAACTTTCATTTTACTTTCTAGACTCGATGAGTCTAGAATATTCTGACACCAACCGGATCTGAATCTCAGGCAGATATGATGGTTGGAATGTTTTCCAAGGATTATAATATTGGTCACTCTGTAACCGGTAAAGTGGATGTTGTGGCCAACACACCCCGCCGGAAGACCTATTATTGTAGTATCTTGATTGAAGAAGTTGGCCACCTCCCCATAAGGACTACGTAGGATTTACTCCCTAGTTATGCCTTATGATTTTTGTGTTTTCGAAGTCCGACCTTTACTTGATGTTCTAGATACCAGACCATTTCAAGGAATGGGATACGCTAGTACATCAAGGAGAACATTAGAAGCGGAGTGCCAAATGTCTCTCGGTCGATCATCCAGATTTTGTTTCCTTAGCCTCGTTAAGGTAAAATCTGAGAAGGTGTTATCTTCCTTTGCATCTGCATCATCCATCATTATTCATCATGGTAGTATGTTGTGTTGCCAGGATCCTTGACATGGAGATTGGTAAACCCTGATGAATATGGAAATGCTCAAGTTCTTGAGAGCATGTACAAGCGCTAGGTGTTATCATCGACACTAACTGGGATGCTCTCAGTTTCCTCGGTTATGCTATAACTTTTCAAAACAGTGGACTCACTCTCTATTGTTGAACTCCCCCCACCAGTTACTAAAATCATCCCTTGTGTTGTCTTCAACAAGGTAATCCATATCATCCATTCTGGCCCGGAATGTCATTCCACCAAACTCCTCCAAATGATCGATTGTGATTTGCCCTAGGCTGATATGGAGAGTCTCAATGATCTCTATATCAAAGGTAATTCTTTTTACCACTTACGGGGGATATATATCTACGAGTTACCATCCCTCAGGTGTCTCGATATGGTATCATGGCAACCCAACTCCTCGCTGCGTTGACAACCGATTACCACCTTCTTAAGCGTGAAATTGTTGTCTACCTAGTGAACATTCGTCATCTGCTTCACCCCATTCCTATGGATGTGTGCTTCATCTCTCAGCTCGAGAGATGTTGCTATGTCTCATTCCGAGAGTTAATCCTGAGTTGTTCGGCCTTCGAGGAGATCGATCCTTCTAGAGTTTTCTCTCTCCTCTCGTTGTCATGACGGTTGGAGTTCTCGGAGCAAGACATCAAGATAATGATGGTGATCAAATCAACACTCTTATGGAGTGCACCCTGGATCGTGAAGATTGTGCTAGTTTGCGTTCCCCCTTCACCTTACCCTACGCTTGAATCTCGGGACGAGATTTTTGTTTAGTGGGGGTGAGTTGTCACATCCCTGGTCCTGTTATGGACTAGGCTAGACCCTCAGGTGAGCATCATGTTTTAATTCAAATGAAATTTGAATTGAGGAATTTTCAAAAGCCTCAGAAGACCTCTAAATATAACCAAAATTTAAATCTCATCAAATGAGTCCAAAGAAATGTTCCTGTTACTCTGTGAAAATATTTGTAAGAGGTAAAATTCAAACCAATATTTTTGGAATCACAGAATTGTTTATTTTTGGGCCTTTGACTTAAACCAATGACATATTTGAGTTGAATTTATTTCTATTATATAAGAAATAAAGTTCAAATATTTTTGTAAGTTGCCTGTGACCTTGGACTAGTTCCTGAGCTCACATACAATTTACAGAAAGTCTTAGAAAAATGATTTCATATTTTAAATCAAATCAAAACCAATTGCAGAAAATAGAAAAGAGAAAGAAAGAGAGAGAGAACCCACCTGGACTTACCTGGCACCACCAACCGGCCCAGCACGGCCCAGCCCACCGCCGCTTCCCCCCTGTCGTCTTCCTCCCTCGCCAGAAGGACAGAGGCGTGTCGCCCGCGTGCGCGCTTGCCCCTGGCCACCTCCTGCTTCCTCCCCGAGCCCTCTAGCGACGCCACGGAGACGCCCCATGGACCCTCGCTCCTCTCCCTCACTCTCTACTCCCTTCCTCGCCCTCTATTCTCTCCCTCCCGCGACCAAACGGAGCCCGCCGCCGCCGCTCACTGCCGCTGAGCCCACCGCCGTTCCCTTGCACCGTGGCGGTGACCCCGAGCTTCGCCCGGACCCCAAGCCCCTCTACGTCGACCACTGAAGCCCGGATGCCCAAGACGATGCCGCGGTTTCTTCCCGACCACGGCCGCCGAATGCCTCCGTCGATTCGGCCACTCCGGCGCGCCCCCAAGCCCACTAACCATCCCTGCAGCTCCGTGGTGAGCCGTTAACCCGATTCCCCCTTGCCCCATCGTCCCTCGCGTGCTCTAGCCCCGATCCCCTACCATGACCGAAGCATCTCGCCGCCGGCCATGGCATAGCCGTGGCCATAGCCGCGCAAGCTCGCAACGGAGCTCGTTAGCGTGCTCAGCGAACCCCCAGGAGCACGTATCACCCTCCGGTTTCTCCTATAGTGCACCATAGCTCCTTCTTCCCTCCCCGCCGAACTCCGGTCGCCGCCAAAGCTCGTCGCCGGCGAGATTCCGGCTGCCCCGTGATCACCTGTCTGGTCCATTAGATGCGCGAGTGCAAGAGCTCCTCCCCGGTGCACTCAGCGCGCCAAACCACCGCCCAAAGCTCAAATCCGAGCCGCACCGTCGTCGTTTTGGTCGCCGCCGGCCAGGCTCCGGCGACTGCCGACGTGGCCATCATTAGCGCTAACCCTGCCAGCTAATGACCCCTCTAATCAAGCCCTTAAGCCACTGACACGTGGGCCCATGCGCCTGCTTAGGTTAGATTAATTTTCCTGATAGTTTAGGTTAACCTAGTGGGACCCACACGTCAGCCTTGACCGCGCTGACGTGGTTGTTGACTGGCCCCACATGTCATGTTGACTTCGCTGACGTGGGCATTGACCGGACCCACCTGTCATTGGCACTAACCAGCCCCAGTCACTGACAAGTGGACCCCACTGGTCAGGTTTGACCAGCAGCAGCGTCTGTTGACCTGCTGACGTCATAGTGACGCAATGCTGACGCAATAAGTATTTTCTGGATTTATTTTTATTCAGGAAATTCCAGAAAATGATCTAAACTTCTAAAATTCATATAAAATCAACCGTAAGTCAGAATGAAATAATTTATATATGAAAAATTATCAGAAAAATTCAAGGAATCCATCTGTACCATTTTCATGCATGTTTGAACAATGTTTGTCCTCTGTTTTGGACAAAACAAATAAAGGGCATTTAAATAACCATATATGGAGTTGGAATTTGAATCATGTATTCAAACCAACTTCATTTAAATCATAGCTAGGTGCATTAGCCCAAACCACATTCATATTGCCATGTCATAGCATGCATCATATTGTGCATTGCATTGATCGTGTTTCTTCTGTGTTTGCCGGTGTTGTTCCCCCTCGGTAGACGTTGTACCGACGATGTGATCGTTGACACTGATGAAGACTCAATATTATCTTTAGAAGTGCCAGGCAAGCAAAACCCCTTTGCTCATTCCGATACAATCCTACTCTCTCGCCCTGCTCTCTTTTACTGCATTAGGACAACAACGAGTCATTTGTTACTTGTTGCGGTAGCTGAACCCCTTTATCCTCTGCATGACCTATCATTGCCACAGTAAATAGATCAAACCCACTAGTATGAGTAGGAGTTGTTTGAGCCATGTTGTGCCTACTCATTCATGTTTGTTTGTCATGCCTGCTATTGCTTAGAGTTGAGTCAGGTCTGATTCATCGGGGATGAATCAGAGGTGTGTGAATATGTCCTACTGTGTGTGAGCTAAGTGGTGAACACGATTTGGTAAAGGTAGCGGTGAGAGGCCATGTAGGAGTACATGGTGGGTTGTCTCATTGAAGCCGTCCTTAGGAACTGAGTTCTGTGTTTGTGATCCATGATTCAGCTACTACCATACATTGGGCCCTGAAATATGACCCCGCTCGACTTCTTATTCACCCTAGTCCTCTGTCCAGGAGTTGCAAGTAGTTTCTGGTCTTTGTAGCTTACTAGAGGCCGTGGACAGCGCTGACCGTAGGGGTGGGCTGTGATGCGGTAGGTACGTGGCACGGTGTACCGGGCGCCCGTTTGGTGTCTCGAGAACCCTGCACACATCGTTTGGGGCTGTGAGCGAAACTCCGGTCGGATCTCCTCATGGATGGAACCCGAATAGGCGATAAACCTAGACTAGAGACTTGAGTGTTTAGGTAGGTCATAGTCTACACCCACGTCGGCTTTCGCTTGAAGTCTGTCGAGCACATGTCGTGTGCAGACGCTAAGTGGTGGAAACATGTATGAAGAAGTACACCCCTGCAGGGTTAACATCATCTATTCGAATAGCTGTGTCCGCGGTAAAGGACTTCTGGGTTGCTTATATCAGTTCATAGACAAGTGAAAGTGGATACTCTAAAATACGCAAGATAAGCGCGAGTGCTATGGATGGCGTTCTCGTAGGGAGACGGGAGCGGTTCCATAGTGGTGTATTGGTTGGTGAATATGTGGACTCGTGTGCGCCACCTCAAAAGAGTTGCTTGCAGTTGTAGTTTAGGATAGCCACCGAGTCAAAGCTGGCTTGCTGCAGTTAAACCCCACCATCCCCTTCGTTGATAATGATGCATATGTAGTTAGTTCTGATGTAAGTCTTGCTGGGTACATTTGTACTCACGTTTGCCTTTTATGTTTTTGCAGAGAGACTTCAGTCTCACTAGTAGTTCCACGTGGACTTCGACGTTTAGCTTGTTACCTCAGCTACGATCTTGTGCCTCGGCAGGATTTGGTAGATAGTCAGGCTTCTCAGCCTTTTTCATTTATAGATGTCTGTACTCAGACATGATAGCTTCCGCTTGTGCTTTGACTTGTATGCTCTGAATGTTGGGTCATGAGACCTATGTTTGTAATTTTCCGCTCCTCGGAGCCTAATGAATAAATACTTGAGTCGTAGAGTCATGTTGTGATGCCATGTTGTATTTGCACATATCGAGCATATTGTGTGTATGTTATTGAAATGCTTGGTATGTGTGGGATCTGACTATCTAGTTGTCTATCCTTAGTAGCCTCTCTTACCGGGAAATGTCTCCTAGTGTTTCCACCGAGCCAGGGTAGCTTGCTACTGCTTCGGAACACTTAGGCTGGCCGGCATGTGTCCTTCTTCGTTCCTGTGTCTGTCCCTTCGGGGAAATTTCACGCGATGGATACCGGAGTCCTGTTAACCCGCTACAGCCCGGTTCACCGGAGTCCTGCTAGCCCAGTGCTACAGCCTGGATTCACTCGCTGATGACCGACACGTTTGATGCTGGGTCATGGATGCCTGTCCCTGTAAGTTTGTGCCACTTTGGGTTTACGACTAGACATGTCAGCCCGGGCTCCTTATCATATGGATGCTAGCGACACTATCATATACGTGTGCCAAAAGGCGCAAACGGTCCCGGGCAAAGGTAAGGCAACACCCGTGGGAATACCGTGCGTGAGGCCGCAAAGTGATATGAGGTGTTACATTCTAGATCGATGTGGCATTGAGTCGGGGTCCTGACACCATCCCTGCCCCGCTTACGAAGGGCTGGCGTGGCTACAGTGCACCGTATCCCTGGAGATCTCCATACGGCGCGGCACTGTTGCCATGCCTGCCCTGACCTCAGCCCCCGTGGGCGGCGCACTGTGCCCACGACGGCCTACCTGTACGGCCCAGAGACGGCGGTCCCACCCATCAGTGGGGGTACAGAAGACGGCAAGAGCGCCACAAGATGGACCCGTTGGGAGTCGGCCCCCGGGAGTCAGCCAGCCCCTCCCACGGGCCCCACACGCCATTAACCAGACAAGACAGGGAATGGCAACAGTGATTGTCTGTCAGGCGGCGGCACTGTTGCCACGACCCCATGACCAAGCCAGCGTCATTAGAAGCACGGCTACAATACCAGGCCTATCGACGGGGCCCACCGGTCGGCGGGCCCAAGCAGCCGACGGAGAAGACGGCGGCCTGAGAGACAGACGGCTGGGACCCGCACCCAGCCGGATTACCATTTTTTCCCTGGGGGGTGGGCCTATATAAGCCCCCCGGGGCACCCATGCAAGGGGGATCGCTTCTTTAGCACTAGACCAGATCATATAGGAAGGAGGGAGCCAGCCTTGCCTTCTCCTACCCCTAGGAAACAGCGCTAGGAGCAACCTTGTACTCACTTTGCCATAGTGATCATGCGGAGACCCCGCAGAGCCGCAGTAGGGGTTTTATCTCCACGAGAGCCCTGAAGCTGGGTAAGATTTGCCGGCGTGCATGCCTTCGCCTCGTCCCGTTTCCAGGCACCGGCGACATTCTACTCGCCCCCACCATGATAAGCCATCCTATGGCATATGTCGCACCCAACCCCCGACAGTTCCTCTTCCCCCAAAACTTAGCCGGGTAGGGATCCCACAGTCGCCGATTTTGAAGGGGTACAAGTATTACATCCTATCCTGACGAAAGGTGGCCTTCGCCTGCAAAGTTTCTGGTCGTGACACTGTGGTGGGATCCGTGATGACATCCGTCCTACCGTCCTGGCGACCTTGTTCTTTTTGCACGGGAATGGAAACCTTTAGTTGATTGCTCGGGACACCGCGCCTGTGCTTTCTTCCATAGCACCAAAGGGGAAACCTGCCGCTCTGCGCCCGCTGGCGCCCACCTAGACTTGGTCATCATGGCTTGCGTCACCTCGACTTCATGAGGTGAGCTCTTGTATAGGAATCTCTGTTCCACGGGAGGCCGCCTGGGGGTCGCTCCCTCCGGAGGTCTTGGTGCCATCCGCCTCGCGAGGGTCTTGTCTTGCCGATGCTGAGGACGGGTCGTACCAGGCCGCCGATGGAGCCACCACTACAAAAAAATACACTTCCGTGATGATACATGTTTGTCACAGTAGGTCACGTTTTCTGTCACGCATGTACATCCATCACGATTTTATGACAGAATCAAGATAGTCATACATGTGCTGTTGCAGAAGTTTTCCATGACATTACCAAAATTATCATCACGGAAGTGTCCACTTCCATGATGATAAATCTTGCATCATAGAAGTTCTTTCGTCAAGGGTGACCGATACATGGCACCCACCATAACGGGACACCGTTAAGCTATCGGGTCCGGTTTTGGATCCGATAACCCGCTAACACCCATGACCAATGTTGATTTTCCACGTGTAAAATTATCATTGTCCGACGGAACCATGTGTCATCTCCGCATTGGCACAGGTGTCACTCATCAAATGGGAGAGATGTGCCTATGATATGTAGACACGTAGACTAGCCCAAAAGTGGCCCATAAAGATTAAATGGGCCGGCCCAACTAAAGGCCCACAAGATTTTGCGGACCATAATGGGTCGGCCCAGCTAAAGGCCCACAAGATTTTGTGGACCATAATGGGCTAGCCCAGCTAAAGGCCCACAAGATTTTGTGGACCATAATGGGCCGGCCCAACTAAAGGCCCACGAGATTTCACCAACCATAATGGGCTGGCCCAGCTAAAGGCCCACAAGATTTGAGGACACTAGTGGGCCGACCCATTAATAGGCTATCATGTTTTCGCCAAATGCCGACCCATATTTGATTCGGTCCATTAACAGCCTGCCACGTTCCGGGCCTAATAAAGGCCCATATGAGATCTGGCCCGTTAAAAGCCTACCACATTCTCGGCCAAATTACGGCCCAGATCAGATCCGGCCCTTTAAGAGGCTTTGTCCAAATTATGGCCCATATCAGATTCGCCCCGTCAACTGGATGCTATGCTTTTGGTCCCACTTACTAAAGGCCCATTTAGTAACTCGGCCTGATGTTAGTTTCGGCCTGTTAAAGGCCCGTTTAACATTTTGGCCCTATATTTATTTCGGCCTGTTAAAAGCTCGTCATATAGTTGGGCCTAACTACGGCCCGATTTGCATCCGGCCTGCTCACAGCCGATAATCTGATTGGGCCAAACAAGGACCAAAACATTTTTGACCTGTTAACGGGCTTGTGATGTGATTGGCACAATCATGGCCGGGGTCTATTTCGGCCTGCTGCCTACCCGTGAGCTGTTCAGTTTCAGACCCAACCTACTTTTCAGCCTCCTAAACTCCCATTGAGTTTTCTTGCGAAAATAGGGCAGGCAGTTTACTCGGCCTATTAAA
The DNA here is from genome assembly GCF_018294505.1 of Triticum aestivum. Lineage (NCBI taxonomy): Eukaryota > Viridiplantae > Streptophyta > Magnoliopsida > Poales > Poaceae > Triticum > Triticum aestivum. Next base: position 496,903,931 of record NC_057810.1, read on the forward strand.
GGCCCGAATCTACTAGTGGGCCAGTTTACATTTAGGCCTGTTAACGGACCAAGATGACTAGGCCCATGATGCGGATCATGCATAGTGATTTGCATGATTGCCCGATTATGTACCGTAATTTTACGGTTTGGCCGGTTTACTATGAAGACAGGATATATATACAGTAAAATAACTGCAGCATCATCAATAAGAAAAAACCTAGACTATACAATTAATAAATTATGGCATATTACATCCACTGGGCATCAAAGTTCGCCATTATGATAATACAGCACAAGCAGACGACATATTACATACACTGGGCATCAAAGATCGCCAGCAGTGCAAATAAACATGCTGACAAAATAATATACAAAACTGACAACACTTCAATAGAGTTCAAGAAAGGTTAGCCCTGCTCGGGAGCTGCAGCGCAAGCAGCTGAGCAAGCTGATGAGACTGTGCTTGTTTGGCACTTATATCCTCCTCACTTTGAAAGATAAACAAGCAGACAGATGATAGGTTTTACACATATAAGTATCAGTGCTGACAATTCATCACATTTCTTACTGAAGAATAAAGTGACAAAGTTGAAAATAGCATTAACACAATATGGTATTGTTCAGGTCAAGACATGGCAGGAAATGACATTGTGAAGGAGTTGGTAGCTTCACGACACCACTGGATTGTAGATCAAGAACTCATAAGTATCAAAGGTTAGTGTGCTGTCAATTTATCCCATTTCAAATTGGCAAATAAAGAGATGGTTTAAATAATAGTAGAATGATATGACATTGTTCATAGTTAAGACATTGCAGAATACGACATTGTTTTGTAGTGGGTAGGTTCACCACACCACTGGATTACGGATCAAGAACAGAAGCATACATGCAGTGCAAAAGAATATCACTTGCTCTGTATAGTTTAATTTACATGGTATGAAGAAGGAACTTGGTTGTTCAACTGAAAACTTAGATTGAGAAGGGCAAACTTTTGTTTATGAACTACATAATAAACTTTAAACATGCAATTTGATGCAAACACCAAAAATAAACTGCTATTGCAGTCATGCCTAACCAAATATACACAAAAACGTTTGAAGGGTTGAGAAGGACAAACTTACATTATTGGAGAAGACAGGCTCTATAAATCCCTTGTCCATGGTGATGTGGGAGGCAATTCAAGAAGTTTACCACAGAATCTTCTTCATAAGCATTGCCTTTATTCTACATTTTGTTAAGAGTAAATATAGATGTGATAATATAACAAAAAATGGAGAATATTTAAGATAAGATGAACAGTGATGTTACATAACCAAGTAGCTAGAAATGTAAGTACAGCGATACAGGCAAAAGGTATAGCCAAGAGCAATGCAGAGCTAAACTTCTTCAGTACCATCGGTGTTATCCAACCTTATGGTAAGAGTAAATATAGATCCGGTGTGTAGAAAATGGAGGGGAAAGGAAAATAAGCTACAGAGTGATGGTACATGAACAACTACCTACCAATATAAGTACACTTATAAAGGACAGCAGGTACTTACAATAACAATGCAGAGCTAAAAAAATTCATTGGCATTGGATATATTCTACACTAATGTAACCATTCATACAGATCAGATAATTTGGAGCGAACAATTGATAAGCAAGCTATCATGCATACTCCTGTTACATAATGAACCAGCTATGTATGCAAGTACAGTGATACAGGACGATAGGTACTAACAAGAGTAAAGCAGCAGATAGCATATTTGTGATATCCTGTCGTTCATTTCAAATCGGAATTCTTCTTCGAGCAGATTTCCTGCAAAAAAGATCCGTAAGGCACATGCGGAAAAGTCAAAGTTCAAATTGTCATGTGATATCATAGACTGTACTTCATCCTGGGAACGAGACCAGTGCATAACAAGGTTTTTCCATTCAATTTCTTCTAAATTTAGCACATGAGACTTCACCGGAAATTCGTTTATAGACTTGCCATCAAAGTGTGATTTCCTCAGGTAATATCGATACTGTTGCAATGCTTCCTTGAAAAGCGCAAGCAAGCTTTTCTCGTCATGACTATCCAGATTGACCCTCGCCTACTTACAACAATGTAATGTAAATCATTGATGTGTTCAATCAGCGGAAAACAGGAAAATAATCACCATGAATAATAGCACTTACACGTAAGTGGGATAGGAAGATGTGAAAATGGTGTTTGTCTTCACTATAATCTTTCCATGATGGGAATATATGCACATAGTCCCTAACAACATTGAAAGCATTGTCTTTTAAACTAGGAATAACTGGAATGGTGTTCCAATCTTCAGGAATTGGCCATCTCTGTAGTTGGGATAGGTCTTCGGCTGGTGGACTTGCTGTACTTTTTGCTGGTTTTTCTGTGGTACGGCTGGTGCTATGGCAACTGAAATAGGCATACCTTTTGCTGGAGTGCAGGTCCTGTGTGGTGGGGCTAGTGGTGTGGCCAGTGAAGTATGGGTACAATCTGCTGGAGTCGGTCCAACGTTTTGTGTCACTGGTTATACATCAAATATAAGTGGTGTGTTGTCTAATTTCTCCGGCACCACCACGTTTTTCAAGGACTTTGCTGGTGCTCCTTCAGGTTCGGCGATCAACCTATTCCTTTTTGATGTTTGATGCACAAGAACAACATTTGAGTGGAAAAACATGGTATGATGACAGATGGAATATGTAATTATAATGGATGGGCATGGCATCTCGACATATACGATGAGTAAACTAAGCAGATGGAGGTGCAACAAAGTAGAAGAAATGCAAGACAACATATGCAAGATACGCGCAATCAATAAAACATTGCCAAATTAGAACAGGCACCTTGATGGGCGAACAAGACAGGCCATCTACCTTTGACTCCTCGACGTTAGAATAGTCATTAGGATCATATTCTGAACAAGAATCTACAGGTGGGGAGCGTATGAGTTTCATTGCATCCAGAATGGCACTCAATGCCTTGGTGCCAATTTTGTAAGTCATTGTAGTGTTCCACAATATTCTCCTGATGGACGGATTCTGATATTCACTGTAATTGTATAATATATGAGAACCATGAAAACATAAATAGTAGTGAGATTATCTTTGTAATGCAGAGGATATTCTAATATAGGGGTGCCCCTATAAACCATTGTGTGCTATCACTGGATTCTGATGAGAGAGCTCATGTGTGTTGTAATATGGTGCGTGCATTAATATAATCTGGCACAAGTACACAAAAAAATAGGCTCCAAAAGTATGGATAGTTGGCAGATGATAGGTTCATAATATACTGTATAGAGAGTTTATTGAAAAACCATGATAACAAGAGTACACAGCAACTTGGCAGATCATAGTGTACATAAAAGGGGTACACCATAACCACGATATATAAATCGGAAAAGTGGAACTGGCTAGAAAATATGGTGTTGTATTGCCTCTAGTAATTGAAAGCCTATCGATCACGTACAGGCCAGCTCTATCAGCTGTTGACTGTAGCTGTCCCTGCTCCCCTTCCTGACACGGAACATATTGTACGTACTAAATACAGAATAACAAAAGAGGAACATGTTAAAGAACAGAAAAGGAAGCATATTCTTGAGGTTTCGCTTCATTGCATACAATGTTGGTTGCCCACTCATGATGAATCGTAGAGCCCAAAGAAATGCAATTCCATGTTGTCTCTCTATATGTGGCCACATGCATTTGGAAAATCAAGTGGGAGCATTACCTGACCAATTAAATGTGTGTCTGTTAACTAATATCAGTATCATATCACAATTCTTATTTGAAGAAATAAGCTTCGGACTTATGATTGGTGTGTTTAGCTTCAAGAGTAGACAACAACTAGTGCGACACAAAGCAGCTACACAGATCATAGTGTAGATATAACGGGAAAACCGTAAGCATCGGAGTAAAATCAGCAATGTGGAACTTGCTAGAATATATGTGCTAGTATTGCCGGTGCGGCTAGAAAGGCTTCGAATACCAGCTCTCTTCAACTCAAGGTGCGGTAGTGTTAATATCAGTGTAACTCTCAACGGCAACAAAACTCCCCGCATTTCCTTGCTATTCTTATAGGATTCAAGTGGGCAGGCCACTGCAAATCCTATTCCTATGTTTACAAAATCCTACGAATGAAAGAGGCCTGAAGAGTTCAAGTGGCGAGGCCCCACCACTGCCCCCACAACCACCGTCCCCACCCGAGTCCCTTCCTTCGCACCGGTGAACTCCGGCGAGCTCTGAAAAATCGACTGACCCAATTTTGAAATTTAATCTACTGTCATTTATCTAGCATGGAATATAAAAGGGGAAAACCATAAGCATTGAGAGTATAGTGTTGAGTGTGCCATGGCGGATCTGAAGGTGCAACCCGGACAAAGGCAACTTCGCAACCAATGTTTGCTTTCAACTAGCAAGTAAGAGATGGACAAGAAATCAGAGTAAAGCAGTGGCGATCTATTTTCTTGCTGCGATTAATAAGTTGAGGAGATACGAAAGAGTACCGCCTCTGCTGTGGTGCCGCGTATGCATCTGCTGAGAATTTGGCGGTGTTGCGGTAGCGACGGGTGTCGGCACCGTGGAAGCAGATCTAGGAGGGTAGACGGTGGCGGCGGGGCACGGTGGACGAGACGGTCGTAGGAGCGGCGCCGGCAAGGTGGACGACAGCGGGGATGAAGTGAGAGGATGTGATGCAAGGATCCTGGTCCGAAGCCATGGATGAGAGAGGTTGATTTCTTGTAATGGACGATGGCGTCGGGGTATCAACACCGTCATGGTGGAGGAGGACGGCGGTGGATGGGGTGGCGGACGGAGGAGGCTGGGGTGGAGAGGGTGTTTTGGCTCCCACGGAGTACGAATGGGGAAATGGACGGAGAGAGGAAGTGGCGAACCATGTCTTCAGGGCGCGCTTGTCTCAGACGTGAGGAAATTTACAAACTTAGCCCCTGTTTCAAATTTGGTACATCACAGCAATATTAGTCGGTTAGGGATAGGACGATAATCTTGCATACACCGAATATTTGCCTACGAGAGTTTGTTTTTGGCGCCCACCATGTATGAATCAGGGAAGGAGTCGACTTCGGCTGAGGAGAAACTGTGTTTTGGCGCCCACCGTGTATGAATCCGGGTGAGAGGCGGTTATGTCACGTTTGAGTGAAATTACAAACCTACCCCTATTCAAACCTATAGAAATCGAGCGGATAGGCTTTGCGTGGCGGGGATAGGCAGTAATTTCCATCTCGCAGATTTTGGTTTCGGGCGGTTACTACGACTTTCCCCTCTTCGTTCAAATTTTGCGGAGTGCACGTTTACCATGCCAACTCAATTCGAATCTCGTTTGTATTCTATTTTTGTTCGGGCAGGATCCATTTTCGATTGGAATAAAATTCTATATACATCATTTTTTATATACTTTCAAAAGCAAAACACCCTTTATACATAAATATGGTTTACAAATGGCATGATCTTAGATTCATAAGGTTGTATCCATCTTAATTTGGATTTTCAAATATTTGAAACCACTTTATGTTGAAATCCAATGTATGCATTCCTCGCTAACTGTCTCCAATTAATGTGTGTTTCATGCGGGTTTTTTTTACTTATCATACATGTATAATGTGTTTCACACATGCAACATATAGTGTAATACCGTTTAGACTTTAATTGCATATAAACCATGCATTGTCTCTAATTAAAGAATCTATGGATCACTAATATTGATAAACTATATAACATTACACATGTCCCCAAATTCAAATGAATATGCATGTTTGATACACCAATTTGTGTTATGATATTATCGATGTCGTGATATCCAGTTTAAATATTTGAATCCCCTTTAATCCCGATATTCGTCTCATATAGCTATCAATCATGCTTATATAGGAGTATCTCTCTAGACCTATACACGTTCATCGTCTCTCGGGTATCTCTCGTGCTACCTGTATGTCGACAATGATCTTTTATCTTCATAACACACTGACGGTACTCTCTCCCTCGACCTTCATCACTCTATCTCTCTCTAAGTATATCTCACTCCCTGCTATGTGTCTCTAACTATGATTCTCCATGTGGAATCTCTTTCTCTCACACAAACACAAACTTTGTCTCCCGGGGTCTCATTTCTCTCTACTATTCCCCTGTGTGCCACTCGCACACCCCCTCTCACACAGAGATGTCTTTCGCTCCTAGGTATGAGAAGCTACGACTGTTCCTCTTAAATATCTCTTTCTCACACACAAACACAAACTCTGTCTCCCAGAGTCTCATATCTCTCCACCATTCTCTTGTATGTCGCTCACACACACTCTCTCTCTCTCCCTAGAGATATCTTGCGTTACCTCATATGTCTCTCTAGCTATCACTCTCATTGTGAAATATCTTTTTCTCTCGAAGACACAAAACTCCGTCTCTCAAGATCTCATTTCTCTCTAATATTTGTTTGTATGTGACTGACATGCACCCTCTATCTCTCTCACACCCACACACATAACTCAGCCTTCTGATCCACTCGAATCTTATCTTTAATGCACACTAGCTAGCATCTTTATCTTTCTATTTATCTGTTTCTCCATCAACCTTGTTTCTCGCACTCACTCTTGCTTCCTATCACGCACACTACATACGTTTCTCTCTACATGCAGTCAAGTGCCCTCTTTTTATCTTTATCTCACGCACACATAACTTCACCCTCTGAACCACCCGGCGGTCATCTACAACAATGAAACTAGTGTATGTCCCTCTAGCTAGCATCTCCATCTCTATATCTATCTGTAGTTTCTCTATCAACATTTCTTTCTCGCACGCACTCTTGCTTCCTATCACCCACACTATATATGTCTCTCCATACATGCATTTATAGGTTGATCTCTTTTGCACAATCATTGTGTCTCACTCCCTCTACTCGCCACAGATGTGTGCTCCAGCCCACGCCACTATCTCTTAAAGACAAAAACACATGCTCAATTGTCGGGCCTTCTTCCCTGCACTCTCACATGCATGCTTATTATCATACCGATCCGTCTCTCCCATGTCGTTGATCTTATGAGTTATGTCTTCTTTGTTTTATCTCGATCATGCGTGCGCACACACACACATCCCACGTATACATGTATACTTCTCGCACAAGCACGTTCAAGGACTCTATGTCTCCATACGTAGTTAATTACCCTCAACCCTAACGCCACATCAAATCGTTCTCTTCTTGTGTGCACATAGCTTCCGCCTGGATGGGTAAAACACACACTCACACTTAACAATCTCCTTCTAGCTACCCCCTCCCTCTCACTCTTCCCCTATATCCCCGAAACCAATAAGACCATCATGTTGTTTAATTCCCTCCTACATGCACCGTCGATATATAGTAGGCTTCCTCGGTGTCTCTCGAACAAACATGTTCTCTCGATGTAGACTCCTCTCACGCGCACACACCTTCTCTTCCCTCTCTACGGGCCTTTTATCTCGCCATCGTTGGTGGCCTCTGCCATACACATCACCTCTCTATGATGAAGCCACGCACACTTAAATTACATCCACCACCGAGGACCCCGCATCACACACACACACACACACACACACACACACACCCATACACACTAAGACTCCATCTCACACACACACGCGCGCACCCACCCACCCCCCAGCCCCCCCCCCACACACACACTAAGACTCCATCTCACACACACATGCTCTAGGTGGAGCATTTGTTCCTACCACCCTTCATCCAACCTTACCCGTATGATAAACAATCACCTTAATTTACTTGTATAACATGGAAAAATCCACTTTACTTTAGCAGTTAGCAAATTTATCATCTCTACTCTTATAAAAAACCGAGTTGGTGATGATGGTGTGCCTGCCATCTTGTAATATAGACTGTCCGATCTATATCTGACGGATAGAAAGCAAACTATGATAATTTTACAGAAGATACCCGCACCTCTCTCCACATCCTTATCTCCCACAACCTCATTGCTGAGCACTTAAAAAAGGAAGTCTCTGGAACAATCTAGCATGGTGGCTGCTGCCGCCTACCGGCGCCGTCCATCCCCATGCCTCCGCCCAGTCTGACCACCAGTCACCACCACGCTCCACTCCTCCTCACCTAATCTATCATCTTTCATTTTTTTGATGAAATTCTCGAGATACCAGTTTTCCGATAAATTTTTTGAGATATCATTAGTTTTTACACATGGGATAACTCTTGCAAGGGTCAATCACAACAGGTGTTTTGTAAAAAAATGCATATTGATGTTCCATGCAATGCACGAGCATCTTGCTTGTAATTATATAATGCAAATCACGAGCAGGAAGTGACATTTTTTTACACAACCATGTTAACATGGCCACATAAATCACTAGCTAAAGTGTAATACCATTATACTTATATCCCGATGCAAAAGGTTGAGTACATGTCCGAAGATTAGAGTCGCACACACGCACTTTGTCTCTCAGAATCTCACACACACACCAGTTACGTGACGCCCACTTAAGCAGACACGTATGTTACAATTTGTGCACCCGCGGTACAAGTGATGGTGCACATTTATTTAAGCAGGAAGGCGAACCCAAATAGTAGCTACACTCATTCCCCTCCCACCGCCTCTTCTCTGGTCGCCGTCTCCCGGTAGCCATGGCCCGGCCGAAAGTAACGACATACGCCATACTCCCGCCAGAGCTGCGCTTTAATCTAGAAATTTTAGTGGTCATGCATGCATCTTTTTGTACTAGCACTCCTATATAATGGTTGACCAGTCGCTTCCCGTGGACGTGCGCGAGCGGTGGAAGAGGAAGGAGAAGGGAAGCAAGCTGTGGAATAATGTTTTTCACCACAATTTCTTAGGAAACTGAGTGCAGTAGTTGAGTAGTTTTGCAAACTACAAGTACTACACCTGAAACGGTTCAAAACCAATACTCCCTTGCCAGCGTGCGCTTCCCGCGTGAAACGGTCAGCATCGCCCTGGAGTGTCAGTGCCGCATTAATGCCTGGCCAGAGCAGAGGCGACCTCTCACTGGCGTCGGCTTTGAAGTAGCACGACGGCCGAGAGAGCGTCGCTTCCCGATGCACGTGACTGCTCCGCATTGGGGCTGGCCATAGTTTGGATGAGTCTCCATCGTGGGGAGCCACACTAACTACGATGATATGGATTATTCCATCTATGAAGACCACGTGGGACTGGAACTACGAGACGGACATGTACCCAGGAATGGACGTATGAACCTGAGTAATGTAGCACAGTAAGTGAAGTAGAAAGGCACAAATAGTCTGAACATGCGTGGTATATAGGCATTTATATCTTACTACGTACCACTAAATGTTGTACGTGCAATGCACGGTGATGTTATGGACTATGTGCCTAAGTACTCTACTACTACTATATTAATTGGAGGCACATATTAGCTTTTATATTTGTTTACGTGTATGCCCCGAGACCTTCCAACTAGACGTGTCTTTCTCTCTGGGTCGCACTTTGTATCATTCATACCACTAGTACTACTACGTGTGGTCTCCGACCCAGAAGTGGAAGAAGTGGAGACGCTCTACCATGATGTTCATGTCCCACTCCTTTCGCTAACCTGTGGGACATCCCGCACGTGCCGTGTTTGGCACTCCTTCGTCATAAGAGTTGAAACGCTAGCATTCATCAGAAATAAAAAATAAATATAAATCAGTAGTGATACTATACCACGCGGTTTCCTTGCTCCTCGATGTCGGAAAGAATACTTCTGTTCGTCAACACATGGGACGTCGACCATCCTAGTCCACTTGCCATGCACGTAGAACTCCAAGGGAGAGTCACCCCGATCGTCGTGCCGCAGTAGTAATGACTAATGTGCCGACAAATCACAGGTCCAACCTTTCCCACTATGAAGTTGCTCGGACAAAGGAACCATCATGACTTCGTTGAATTCCGCTTCTTGAAGAAAACTATTGTACCAGGAGTACTGCTAGCTACGGTAGTTACTCTAGTAGAGGCCTCCTTTAATTCATAGGATAGGAATTTTATAGGAATATGAAAATCATAGGAAGTGAGATGACATGCATCTCAATTCCTATAGAGAAAGATATTCCATTTGATGCATAGTATAGGAATTTTTCCATTGAGTCTACGCTAATGTAATGGTAATTTGCTCTAAAAACTACAGTAGTAAATAGTAGTAGTGGTACATGCTCGTACTCAGACACAAACACACACACTAACTACTAGTACTACTACTTCTCACATGCTAGCCAGACGCCATCGTTCTCCTTCCCGGCTTTGTCGGTGACACCCCACCGTGCTTGGATCTTCATCGACCTCTTCGCGGCAGCGCATGTGTCCTGTTCTTTCTTGCAGTGGTAAGCCTCTCTTTTCTTGAGTGCTTTATGACTTTTCTGCTCCCTCTGTGCGGCTTTAGCCGCCTCTTGCTCTACCGCCCATTCGGCCTTGGAAGCTTCAAATTCCGCCCATGTAGGTGTGAGGTCGCGAACGGCGATGAACTCGGCACGGTGGGATGCCATCGCTTCCCTACCATTTTGTGTGCGGTCGTGGGCAGCGAGGAACTCGGCGCGGCGGGATGCCATCACTTCCTTACCGGTTAGTGTGTGGTGAAGTGGCATGAACGGCGCTTTGTGAGATCTCTGGGGTGGAGTGGCCGGACAACCGTATAGTGCATTGGTTTGTCAAGAGCTCAAGGACATAAGACGAAGGAAATTTGGATTCTCCTTCAATCCTGGTCATTTATTACCGAGTAAAATGCATTGGCGGTCATCGAACTTGTCGTGATATCTCACTTTGATCATTGTATACAAGATATGGTGATTATACAGTCACTAGCTCAGTGTATAGCTCCGTATTTGTCTGGTTCACCAGTCAAACAGTCTGCATGCGCCTCATCAGCTCGTGTTCTTTATCTATCTATATATTTGGGCCTACTTGTCAGTGGAGAAAGAAATAAAAACCAAAATTATGCATATGTGAGGAATCAAACCATGGACTTGTCGCTGCAACACACACTTGTCAGCCAAATGAAAATGAAATACTTTGCGTTAAATGCACAAACGGATTTTTTTTATATTATATGTGATGCACACATTAGCGCACACCGTCCATAGAGGCAAGTAGCATGTATGTGTGTAGACACTCACGCTCATGCTGTCAAACCATGCTAATGCATGCACGTCACCCTCTCAATCAAAGTCCTGCTCATGGCGCAACGCAAACGGCAAGCTCATCACCTGCATGCCCCAGCGGTGCCTGACATTACTGTTTAGACGTTTGATGGAGGCCTCTGCGAACACCGAGCATGTATTCACCTGGCTCAACACCAACGGTCATACTCGGGACTCGGTGCCTTGCTCATGTATATCGCCCATCACAACGACAATCTATAAAACAGCCTAGCTAGAGAGGATACTATGGTACGGAGTATGTACTATTGTGAGCAACCGATCATAGTGCCACTGCACACGAGTGTGTGTCTGATCGATTTGTCCATTATTCATAAGTTATGCATGGTTGTGTGGTGTCTAATGGTGGTCATCGAAGGCTAGCTGGCGACAAGAGCGGTTGCATGGACGTCTGGTTGTCAATATGTGCCGCATACGCTTCAAAGGCTCATCATCCATGAGTTCACATTTTACCACCACGCCAGCGTATGACCGCCCTGGCCTACCAAAACCCCTTCCATCGCTAGCGCGTGCATCCTGCCTGAAACGGTCACCGTCTCTCCAGAACGTCAATGCCACATTCACTAGACTTAGCTGCAGATGCAGTTGGTGTGTCACTGACAGGCGGGCCAGATGCCCGTTGGGCCCACATGTCAGTGACCCAACGCACCTGCAGTTAAGTCACTAAAGCAACATCTGCATTCACGCCCGATGAACCTACTTCGGCACCAGCCGTCCATCCGTCTGTCGCGGCTCATTGCCATTCGCCCGCTATATTTACTTGAGCCCCAACTCCCAGCCATAGCCAAAGACCCACACTCATTCTCCTCCGGTCCCTTCCTTTTGTCGGCACCACTTCAACCATGGCCTCCTAGCACTCCAAAGCTCTCTTGGACGTACTGTCGCAGGAGAAGATGAAGGACATCGGCGTCTCCGCTTCGGGTGCGATCCAAAGCTCTCTTTGACATA